>NC_069500.1:110738599-110787007 GCF_027579735.1 Bombina bombina | reverse complement strand
GGAAAGTCCCTAAGAAATAAGGTGTCTAATACAGTGCATGCCGATATTATTATATCAAAATACCCAGATAAAATGATTCCTCAAGGCTAAATATGTGTTAATAATGAAATCGATTTAGCCCAGAAAAGTCTACAGTCTTAATAAGCCCTTGTGAAGCCCTTATTTACGATCGTAATAAACATGGCTTACCGGATCCATAGGGAAAATGACAGCTTCCAGCATTACATCGTACTTGTTAGAATGTGTCATACCTCAAGCAGCAAGAGACTGCACACTGTTCCCCCAACTGAAAGTTAATTGCTCTCAACAGTCCTGTGTGGAACAGCCATGGATTTTAGTTACGGTTGCTAAATCATTTTCCTCATACAAACAGAAATCTTCAACTCTTTTCTGTTTCTGAGTAAATAGTACATACCAGCACTATTTCAAAATAACAAACTCTTGATTGAATATAAAAACTACAGTATAAACACTAAAAAACTCTAAGCCATCTCCGTGGAGATGTTGCCTGTACAACGGCAAAGAGAATGACTGGGTAGGCGGAGCCTAGGAGGGATCATGTGACCAGCTTTGCTGGGCTCTTTGCCATTTCCTGTTGGGGAAGAGAATATCCCACAAGTAAGGATGACGCCGTGGACCGGACACACCTATGTTGGAGAAATATTAATTATAAAATAACTTTTTTACTGTTTATGTTGCATGATATAGAAATGGGTGCAGAAGGCTATTTGCAGCTTAATCTAAGGTAAGACTTTAAGATGACCAAGGTGTAGACTGTCCCTTTAAGAACATGTTTCTCTGAGGGACCATTCTTTGCACTAAGCAATCACACCAGACAACTCCCCAACCAGAATAACCAGTGCCTCTGTTATGTTAGAGGAAGAGACCTGTTTCTCAAGCTGAAACTCATCACTCCACCAACATTTTTCTTAAGAGATTCAGATAGAGCATGCAATTTTAATCAACTTTCTGATTAACTTCTGTTATCAAATTTGATTTGTTCTCTTGGCATCCTTTGTCGAAAAGAATACCTAGGTTGGCTCAGGAGCATCAATGCATTACTGGGGGCTAGTTGCTGATTGCACCTCTATATCTTTTCTTTGGCTCACTCAATGTGTTCACCTAGCACCCAGTAGAACATTGCTGATCCGTCAACAAAAGGAAATAAATAAAATAAATAAATTTGATCACAGAAGTAAATTGTAAAGATGTTTAAAATGACATGCTCTAGCTGAATCGTGAAAGAAAATATTCAGGTTTCACGTCCCTTTAAGGATCGTGGGAAAAAATACAATGCACTGTGATGGGTCCTTAAAATTATAGTCCATTTTAGATGTAAACATTACAAACATACTGGCCATAGCTACCAGAAATGAATGAAGTGACTTCATAAATAATCATAAATGTTTTACAACTTGTTCAAAAGGAGAGGGAGAATTTCTTCTGCAAGGAGATCCTTTAACTGTGACCAAGAAAGCTCTGAGCAGCGGAAGAGGCTAGAAGAGAGACATTTTTTCTCAGCCATAATTGTATTGTCTTTCCAGAGTAAAATCAGGTTTCCGTGGTCTACCTACTTCAAGGCAACAGATCACTGCAAAAACGTATCTGCTTGTGCTTGACACTGGGAATTTATAGCATGGACAATAATTAAGTCAATTCTTGCTGGCAAAATATAAACGCTCTTACACAACCTCCCATGTGATCTTAAAACATTTAATATCAATGATAAGTAACAAGTTAAAACAAACTAATAAAGTCTACTGAAGGCTTACCTAGAGGTAAAGTTGACACATCTCTTGCCATACTTGGTCTTCCTTTCCCAGCCCAGCTATAGGCTCCTACACTAACACGGTGAAGGGTTCCTGGTTTTAAATTACCAAGGATTACCTCCTGATCAAACATACAAAGAGAAAAGGAAAACATTAAAATTATTTTTGAAATTGTGTAAGGGAGGAAAGGAAATAGAGAGAAGAGAGAGCAGAGAAGAATAGAGAGCAGAGAAGAATAGAGAGAGCAGAGAAGAATAGAGAGAGCATTTATAAGAAAAGTCACCAGTTTTAAAGCACAATGTTAATACTTGTATAATGGTTTTTAAGGAAGGAGTTGTAAGTATATTGCAATAGTATATTAATTAATTATGCTTAGGTCAAATAACTTGTGTTCTACGTTAACTTTTATGTACAATTAAAGGGTCATTAAACCGTTATGTAAAAATAATAGCAAGCACTATACTGTCATGGTATCATTATATATGCAGATCTAGAATTATATATATATATATATATATATATATATATATCCATATCCAATCAGAAAAAGGCTATTAAATGGACATAACCCCCTTAAAAAATTCAAATAGAACAAACTGCATAATTTTTTAGCAATTTTCCCCAATTTATTTTTGCTATCAAATTTTCTTAAGTCTCTTCATATCCTTGTTAAATTAGCAACCATGCACTACTGGGAGCTAGCTGAGCACAATGGGTGAGCCAGTGACAAGAGGTATATATATATATATATATATATATGTATATATATATATATATATATATATATACACACACACACACACACACAGTATATATATATGTGTTCAGCCAGTAGTGCATTGCTGCTCCCGAGCCTACCTAGTTATACATTTCAACAAAGGAAACCAATAGAATGAAGCAAATTAGATAAGTGTATATAGTCCTTAAAGGGACATGATACCCAAATGTTGAAGCACTTGAAACTGATGCAGCATAGCTTTAAAAAGCTGACTAGAAAACATCACCTGAACATCTCTGTAAAAAAGGAAGATATTTTACCTTAAATTGCCTAAGTATTCACACCCTATTGTAAAGAGACTTTAAGCAGCCAGTCAGAATGCTTGCCCCAGGACTTACAAGGGAGTGTGCATTTGTTATGTGCAGGCACAGTTATGTTATTTTCCTATTCAGTTTAAGAAAGTTCTATGAAATCTCAGGAGATCACAGAAAAAGCAAAGCATTACCTCAGCACTGCTGATGCTGATGGGCTATTTTTTCTTTTTTAAACCTGCAGCTGGACAGCAGCTGAAGTTCAACGGTTTACATAGCACTTTCTCTGGTGAGCTGAAATATCTTTCTTTTTTTACATAGAGATGCTCAGGTGATATTTTCTTGTCAGCTTTTTACAGTTAAGCTGCATCATTTTCAAGTGATTTAGCATATGAATATTATGTCCCTTTAAGGTGACTACATCTTTTCATTCTAATTAATTAAATTCGTCTGAAAATTACATATTGAAGCTTGAATAAAGTAGATTAAAAATATAAACAGGAATCAGCAAGGATGAGCTACTCATGCTGACGTCACAAACAATTACGGATTTAGAAGCATCTCCTTATATAAGAAAGAAAGATGAAAATGATGCAGTTTAATGGTGTTTAGTCCATATCATATATTCTAAGATCGTCAAATCACCAACACGTGTGAAACAGAGGAGTCATTGGCACTACAGTTTAAACTGAAAAAGCTAAACGCTTGCTAACCATCTGCCTCAGTCTTATGTTCAGTCAACACATGATAGTCCTGTTTATGTGAATGAAAGTTACATCCCAAGTATCTATATACCATCTGTAACTGAACCGCAAGTACTTACAAAAGTTACCACTGTATCAAGCTGCCCCTAAAAGAAAAGAAAAAAAAAAAGAAGCAATAAATAAAAGTGTTTTCTTATACAAAGCTTTTAAGGTTTGTTTTAAAATAAAGGGATATAAAAATGATGAAAATAAATTTGTAATTAAAATTGTCTTTTTTTTGCACCTGTGATCCACCCCTGCAAAAGAAGGATGCTGTAGAGATCATTCAAGCATTAATCAACACTGTACTAAAAATGTTTCCCCTTAATGTGTTCCAAATGGCTTCTTGTACTTACTGAAGAGTATTAAATGTATTGGAATTGGTTTCTTTATGGTTATATTTGAAACAGCCGTTCCTTCTCATTAAACCATCACATAGGACATGCCCGCAACAACAGACTGAGCCTGCAAGTAATGCAAAGACCTGCTAATTTTATTTGTTAGGTATTGCAATGCCGATTATGCCTGGGAGAGTTGAATAAGCACAACTAACTATTTCACATACAAAGATTTTCTGGATTGGCCTACTAGGACACCAGGAGATTTCCCGGTGGGATGCAGCAGCTGGGGCTGGAATCTGGAAAACTATAATTTAAATGGGTGATTAATGGATGCAATTGGGTTGTAGGGGGCCCATAACAACAATCTAGCTTTTTTTTTTTTTTTTTTAAAAAAAATCTGAAAAAAAAAATAAAATATTGGGGAAGGATTATCTCAGTAATCCGCTTTGAGAAAAATGGGGCGTGCGCATTCAACTGACTCAATGAAAAATAGGGCTGGTGTTTATATTTTCACGGGCTGCTTTTTATTCCCGGTCCGGCCCTGTATAAAATCTCTCTCTTATACCCCCACTGGGAGATTAATCAGTGCTATGGTAAATAATTTACAAGCCTTATCTACAGAAAAAAAAAGTTTGTTACTTATATGTTCATTATAGGTGGGGATGAAATGGGCAAAAATATATACATCAAATTACAAATAAAAGGTACACTCCAGCAAGTAAACTGTCCCTTTAAGAATGAATGGGAGCAAGCTTATGGTTGCTTGTTGTTACTGGAAAAATGTACACATGTGTACAGTAGGAATGGGCAAATGTTTGCAACATTCGAAAATATAAAAAAGAATTTATGCTTACCTGATAAATTACTTTCTCCAACGGTGTGTCCGGTCCACGGCGTCATCCTTACTTGTGGGAATATCTCTTCCCCAACAGGAAATGGCAAAGAGTCCCAGCAAAGCTGGCCATATAGTCCCTCCTAGGCTCCGCCCACCCCCCAGTCATTCGACCGACGGACAGGAGGAAAAATATAGGAGAAACCATATGGTACCGTGTTGACTGTAGTTAGAGAAAATAATTCATCAGACCTGATTAAAAAAACCAGGGCGGGCCGTGGACCGGACACACCGTTGGAGAAAGTAATTTATCAGGTAAGCATAAATTCTGTTTTCTCCAACATTGGTGTGTCCGGTCCACGGCGTCATCCTTACTTGTGGGAACCAATACCAAAGCTTTAGGACACGGATGAAGGGAGGGAGCAAATCAGGTTACCTAAACGGAAGGCACCACGGCTTGCAAAACCTCTCTCCCAAAAATAGCCTCCGAAGAAGCAAAAGTATCAAATTTGTAAAATTTGGCAAAAGTGTGCAGTGAAGACCAAGTCGCTGCCTTACATATCTGGTCAACAGAAGCCTCGTTCTTGAAGGCCCATGTGGAAGCCACAGCCCTAGTGGAGTGAGCTGTGATTCTTTCAGGAGGCTGCCGTCCGGCAGTCTCATAAGCCAATCGGATGATGCTTTTAAGCCAAAAGGAAAGAGAGGTAGAAGTCGCTTTTTGACCTCTCCTTTTACCAGAATAGACAACAAACAAAGAAGATGTTTGTCTGAAATCTTTTGTAGCCTCTAAATAGAATTTTAGAGCACGGACTACGTCCAAATTGTGTAACAAACGTTCCTTCTTTGAAACTGGATTCGGACATAAAGGTGGTACAACTATCTCCTGGTTAATATTCTTGTTAGAAACAACCTTTGGAAGAAAACCAGGCTTAGTACGCAAAACCACCTTATCTGCATGGAACACCAGATAGGGCGGAGAACACTGCAGAGCAGATAACTCTGAAACTCTTCTAGCAGAAGAAATAGCAACCAAAAACAAAAATTTCCAAGATAGTAACTTAATATCTATGGAATGTAAAGGTTCAAACGGAACCCCTTGAAGAACTGAAAGAACTAGATTTAGACTCCAGGGAGGAGTCAAAGGTCTGTAAACAGGCTTGATCCTAACCAGAGCCTGAACAAATGCTTGAACATCTGGCACAGCTGCCAGTCTTTTGTGTAGTAAGACAGATAAAGCAGAGATCTGTCCCTTTAGAGAACTTGCAGATAATCCTTTCTCCAAACCTTCTTGTAGAAAGGAGAGAATCTTAGGAATTTTTATCTTATTCCATGGGAATCCTTTGGATTCACACCAACAGATATATCTTTTCCATATTTTATGGTAAATCTTTCTAGTTACCGGTTTTCTGGCCTGAACCAGAGTATCTATCACAGAATCTGAAAACCCACGCTTTGATAGGATCAAGCGTTCAATCTCCAAGCCGTCAGCTGGAGGGAGACCAGATTTGGATGTTCGAATGGACCCTGAACAAGAAGGTCCTGTCTCAAAGGTAGCTTCCATGGTGGAACCGATGACATATTCACCAGGTCTGCATACCAAGTCCTGCGTGGCCACGCAGGAGCTATCAAGATCACCGAGGCCCTCTCCTGTTTGATCCTGGCTACCAGCCTGGGAATGAGAGGAAACGGTAGAAATACATAAGCTAGGTTGAAGGTCCAAGGTGCCACTAGTGCATCTACTAGAGTCGCCTTGGGATCCCTGGATCTGGACCCGTAGCAAGGAACCTTGAAGTTCTGACGAGACGCCATCAGATCCATGTCCGGAATGCCCCATAATTGAGTTAGTTGGGCAAAGATCTCCGGGTGGAGTTCCCACTCCCCCGGATGGAATGTCTGACGACTCAGATAATCCGCTTCCCAGTTTTCCACACCTGGGATGTGGATCGCAGATAGGTGGCAGGAGTGATCCTCCGCCCATTGAATTATTTTGGTCACTTCTTTCATCGCCAGGGAACTACTTGTTCCCCCCCTGATGATTGATATACGCAACGGTCGTCATGTTGTCTGATTGGAATCTTATGAATCTGCCCTTTGCTAGCTGAGGCCAAGCCCTGAGAGCATTGAAGATCGCTCTTAGTTCCAGAATGTTTATCGGGAGAAGAGACTCTTCCCGAGACCATAGTCCCTGAGCTTTCAGGGATTCCCAGACCGCGCCCCAGCCCACTAGACTGGTGTCGGTCGTGCCAATGACCCACTCTGGTCTGCGGAAGCTCATTCCCTGGGATAGATGGTCCAGGGTCAGCCACCAACGGAGTGAATCTCTGGTCTTCTGATCTACCTGAATCATTGGAGACAAGTCTGTATAGTCCCCATTCCACTGTTTGAGCATGCACAGTTGTAATGGTCTTAGATGAATTTGTGCAAAAGGAAATATGTCCATTGCTGCAACCATCAACCCTACTACTTCCATGCACTGCGCTATGGAAGGACAGGAACAGAATGAAGAACTTGACAAATGCTTAGAAGTTTTGACTTTCTGACCTCTGTCAGAAAAATCCTCATTTCTAAGGAATCTATTATTGTTCCCAAGAAGGGAACTCTTGTTGACGGAGACACAGAACTTTTTTCTATGTTCACCTTCCATCCGTGTGATCTGAGAAAGGCCAGAACGATGTCTGTATGAGCCTTTGCTTTTGACAGGGACGACGCTTGTATTAGAATGTCGTCCAAGTAAGGTACCACTGCAATGCCCCTCGGTCTTAGAACCGCTGGAAGGGACCCTAGTACCTTTGTGAAAATCCTTGGAGCAGTGGCTAACCCGAATGGGAGGGCCACAAATTGGTAATGTTTGTCCAGAAAGGCAAACCTTAGGAACTGATGATGTTCTTTGTGGATAGGAATATGTAGGTACGCATCCTTTAGATCCACGGTAGTCATAAATTGACCTTCCTGGATAGTGGGTAGAATCGTTCAAATGGTTTCCATCTTGAACGATGGTACCCTGAGAAATTTGTTTAGGATCTTCAAATCTAAAATTGGTCTGAAAGTTCCTTCTTTTTGGGAACTACGAACAGATTTGAATAAAATCCCATTCCTTGTTCCTTTATTGGAACTGGGTGTATCACTCCCATCTTTAACAGGTCTTCTACACAATGTAAGAACGCCTGTCTCTTTATTTGGTTTAAGGATAAGTGAGACATGTGGAACCTTCCCCTTGGGGGTAGTTCCCTGAATTCCAGAAGATAACCCTGAGAAACTATTTCTAGTGCCCAGGGATCCTGAACATCTCTTGCCCAAGCCTGAGCAAAGAGAGAGAGTCTGCCCCCTACTAGATCCGGTCCTTCATGCTGTTTTGTTAGCAGCAGCAGGCTTCTTGGCCTGCTTACCCTTGTTCCAGCCTTGCATTGGTTTCCAGGCTGGTTTGGGTTGTGAGGCATTACCCTCTTGCTTAGAGGATGCAGAATTAGAGGCCGGTCCGTTCCTGAAATTGCGAAAGGAATGAAAATTAGACTTATTCTTGGCCTTGAAAGGCCTATCTTGTGGAAGGGCGTGGCCCTTTCCCCCAGTTATGTCTGAGATAATCTCTTTCAATTCTTGTCCAAATAGAGTTTTACCTTTGAAAGGGATGTTAAGCAATTTTGTCTTGGATGACACATCCGCTGACCAAGACTTTAGCCAAAGCGCTCTGCGCGCCACGATTGCAAACCCTGAATTTTTCGCCGCTAATCTAGCTAATTGCAAAGCGGCATCTAAAATAAAAGAGTTAGCCAACTTAAGTGCGTGAACCCTGTCCATAACCTCCTCATATGGAGTCTCTCTATTGAGCGACTTTTCTAGTTCCTCGAACCAGAACCACGCTGCTGTAGTGACAAGAACAATGCACGAAATGGGTTGTAGAAGGTAACCTTGCTGTACAAAAATCTTTTTAAGCAAACCCTCCAATTTTTTATCCATAGGATCTTTGAAAGCACAACTATCCTCGATAGGAATAGTAGTGCGCTTGTTTAGAGTAGAAACTGCCCCCTCGACCTTAGGGACTGTCTGCCATAAGTCCTTTCTGGGGTCGACCATAGGAAATAATTTCTTAAATATAGGGGGGGGAACAAAAGGTATGCCGGGCTTTTCCCACTCCTTATTCACTATGTCCGCCACCCGCTTGGGTATAGGAAAAGCGTCGGGGTGCACCGGAACCTCTAGGAACTTGTCCATCTTACATAATTTCTCTGGAATGACCAAGTTGTCACAATCATCCAGAGTAGATAACACCTCTTTAAGCAGTGCGCGGAGATGTTCTAATTTAAATTTAAATGTCACAACATCAGGTTCAGCTTGTTGAGAAATTTTTCCTGAATCTGAAATTTCCCCATCTGACAAAACCTCCCTCATGGCCACTTCAGATTGGTGTGAGGGTATGACAGAACAATTATCATCAGCGCCCTCCTGCTCTTCAGTGTTTAAAACAGAGCAATCGCGCTTTCTTTGATATGTAGGCATTTTGGATAAAATATTTGCTATGGAGTTATCCATTACAGCCGTCAATTGTTGCATGGTAATAAGCATTGGCGCGCTAGATGTACTAGGGGTCTCCTGCGTGGCCAAAACTAGTGTAGACACAGTAGGAGATGATGTAGTATCATGTTTACTCCCCTCATCTGAGGAATCATCTTGGGCAATTTCATTATCTGTGGCAGTACTGTCCTTACTTTGTTTGGACGCTATGGCACAATTATCACACAAATTTAAATGGGGAGACACATTGGCTTTCATACATATAGAACATAGCTTATCCGAAGGCACAGACATGTTAAACAGGCTTAAACTTGTCAATAAAGCACAAAAAACGTTTTAAAACAAAACCGTTACTGTCTCTTTAAATTTTAAACAGAAAACACTTTATTACTGAATATGTGAAAAAGTATGAAGGAAGTGTTCAAAAATTACCAAAATTTCACCACAGCGTCTTAAAGCATTAAGAGTATTGCACACCAATTTTCAGAGCTTTAACCCTTAAAATAACGGAACCGGAGCCGTTTACAAATTTAACCCCTATACAGTCCCAGCTATAGCCTTTGCTGTGACCTAACCAAGCCCAGAGGGGAATACGATACCAAGTGACGCCTTCTAGAAACTTTTCCAGCTACTTTCAGATCCTCACACATGCATCTGCATGTCTTGCTCTCAAAAACAACTGCGCAGTAATGGCGCGAAAATGAGGCTCAGCCTACAACTGGGAAGGCCCTCCCTGACTGGAAAAGGTGTCTAACATAGTGCCTGCCGTTAAAAAACGTTCCCCAAGTTTATAAATGTGAATTATCAGCATAAACATGTATAAAATGCCCAAATAAAGCAATCGATTTAGCCCATAAAAGTGTCTACCAGTTTTATAGCCCATATTAAGCCCTTTATTCTGTTTGCTTGACTAAGAAAATGGCTTACCGGTCCCCATGAGGGGAAATGACAGCCTTCCAGCATTACATGGTCTTGTTAGAAATATGGCTAGTCATACCTTAAGCAGAAAAAGTCTGCTAACTGTTTCCCCCAACTGAAGTTACTTCATCTCAACAGTCCTATGTGGAAACAGCAATCGATTTTAGTTACTGTCTGCTAAAATCATCTTCCTCTCACAAACAGAAATCTTCATCCTTTTCTGTTTCAGAGTAAATAGTACATACCAGCACTATTTTAAAATAACAAACACTTGATAGAAGAATAAAAAACTACATTTAAACACCAAAAAACTCTTAACCATCTCCGTGGAGATGTTGCTTGTGCAACGGCAAAGAGAATGACTGGGGTGGGCGGAGCCTAGGAGGGACTATATGGCCAGCTTTGCTGGGACTCTTTGCCATTTCCTGTTGGGGAAGAGATATTCCCACAAGTAAGGATGACGCCGTGGACCGGACACACCAATGTTGGAGAAATTAATTTTAACACATTCGTTCGTTTCAAATGTTTGCACAACATTCTAACATTCGTTTTATACAATAGTATTTCTAATGTCTAATAATTCGAAAATTCTAAATATTTGTCATAGTATTTCAAATGCTCTCTTTAAATGTAATACTTGAATTATGAAATATTCTAATTAAAAAAAATTTGATTCTATAAATTTGTAATAGTATTTTATTTATTTTTTAATTGAAGTTTAAGTCAGGCATACAGTCAATGTACAATAGTAAAATATAGTAACAATACTGCTCAATACAAAATATATATCACAAAAATCAATATATATATATATATATATATATATAAAAGAAAGAGTCACACGGCTAGTTATTGTATTAACTGTATAACTGGAAAATCACATTTTGCTATAGTAAGGAAAGCTTAAAGGGACAGTATACACTCATTTTCATATAACTTCATGTAATAGACACTACTATAAAGAATAAGATGCACAGATACTGATATAAAAATCCAGTATAAAACTGTATAAAAACTTACTTAGAAGCTTTCAGTTTAGCTTTGTTGAAAAGGTAGCTGGAAAGCCCACTGCAAGTGGGAAATAAGACACTCCCCCCCCCTCCCCCTTCTTTTGCAAATGAAAAGACCCTTTACACAAACAGGAGCAAGCTGGAGAAGGTATACATCAGTACTCACATAAAACTTTGGGGCTTGGTTAGGAGTCTGAAAATCTGAGTAATGTTATTTAAAAATAAGCAAAACTAAACATTTTTTTTAAAAAAAAAAAATTCATGGGCTTTATACATAGATCATCTACAAAACATTTATGCAAAGAAAAAATGAGTGTATAATGCCCCTTTAACCCTTTTGAATAAACTAGTTTCCAAGAGATAATATCAAGCAACCCGACCCCAAGGCCTGTACAGAAGGATCAAAGGCTGCCATCAAATGTAGATAAGACAGGTGAGACCTGCTCTCCTTCCTGAGGACAGAAAATCAAATGTCATAAAGCTTCAAAAAGGACACAGGACAGGACAATGGCATCATAAATCTTTAAAGGGACTCAGATAAGGTCAGTCCTGAGATGGGTCACAAAGGTCAGATGGCATTAGGAAAACTCCTTTCTTGGACCACAGCGACATCTACAGGCAGTTAACGCAACACATGAATTGTTATAAAACCGATGATGAATGTATTTGATTGGCTGGGACTGTCTTCATGGTGTGGCTGTTTGGCTATAAATATGTTTTGAGAAGCAGCTTGAATGAGAGGAAAAAGGAAGGACACATAACACCAACAGGTAATAGACAGACTTCAGCTTTCTTCGCATGCACCCACCCACAGTCTATAGTGTAGATAGAGGAAGAGAGCCTTGGATGTTAAACTCTTCTCTCATGTATAGATTTGTCATTTAATAAATGTATCCTTTTTATAAGACTGGTGTAAGTATCATTCTTTAAATAAGGTAAATGTATTATAAGGAAAAGCCTGACACTGATTTTAGTCACTGACCCAATATTAGAAAAGGGGCTTTTTCACAGTTATATTATATTATTATAGCAAATTGCTTGAGCAAGTAATATTATATTATTATAGCAAATTGCTTGAGCAAGTAATATTATATTATTATAGCAAATTGCTTGAGCAAGTAATATTATATTATTATAGCAAATTGCTTGAAGAAGTGGAAATTAGATGATGAACCTGTGGAGAAGGTTTTAAAGCGACAGTCTAGTCCTAAACAAACTTTCATGATTCAGATAGGGCATGTAATTTTAAACAATTTTCCAATTTACTTTTATCACCAATTTTGCTTTGTTCTCTTGGTATTCTTAGTTAAAAGCTTAACCTAGGAGGTTCATATGCAAATTTCTTAGACCTTGAAGGCCGCCTCTTAAGAATGCATTTTAACAGGTTTTTCCCCACTAGAGGGTGTTAGTTCATGTATTTCATATAGATAACACTGTGCTCATGCACATGAAGTTACCTGGGAGCTATCACTGATTGGCTAAACTGCAAGTCTGTCAAAAGAACTGAAATAAAGGGGCAGTTTGTAGAGGCTTTGATACAAGATAATCACTGAGGTAAAATATATATAAATATAACTGTGTTGGTTATGCAAAACTGGGGAATGGGTAAAAAAGGGATTATCTATCTTTTAAAACAATAACAATTCTGGTGTAGACTGTCCCTTTAAACTATGGTAAATGTTAAAAACTAAAATATGTCAAAGCGCTATACCTCTGGATGATTTTAAGAGGGTTTTCTGAATCTCATGTAGGTATTCTAAGAGCATAAATTGCAAATTAAGATGGTAAGTACTAACTGGAATGTAGTTTTATAGGGCTCATGAAAAAAGAAACTATGGACATAAAGTATCTATTTGGGAGTGCACCAAAATGGACTATAATAAAAGTCTGTCATATGATAAAGGGATACACATCCAAAGTACGACTATTGCAGAGCCTATTATAAAAGTAATGTAGGCATCATACCTCTCCCAAGCATAGATATATCTATGGACAAGTCTCACTGCCCTGGCCGCAGACAGCGAGGCATAAACGAAAGTGAACAGAGAGAAGGTTCTGCCCAAGTAAAGTGGAATGGGGTTAGCAGGCTCTAATTCTATGTTACAAAAGAAGGGTCTGATTCTATGTTAAATTGCTCAGTCATATAGAGGCTTTATTATGTGGTAAGTTGACTATGGTGGAGTTTTTGAGCATGCGATAGATGCAAAGATATCAACACTCTAGTGATGTCCTTCCCTCTCAGTACAATATAACCATAACACACACATTTATAATTTGGCGTATTAGAGAATAATATTCTAACAAATTTGTGCTATTTGTGCAAGTATAAACTATCTGAAAAAAGAGACAAACTGGCAAAAATTAAGAATTTCCTGTGGGAGACAACTAAGATATTCTCACATATGCTCAAAAACAATAGTGCATACAGTGTCTAGCCAGCCGTCCCCAAAAGCCCTCAAGGTACGGAAGATCAGACTAATAGATCCTCAGCTGCATAAAGGGTTCTCCACTAGTATCATTATGTATACTGAAATATTGTAATTTTACCTGCATAGAAGTAGCGCTACAATAGTCGCACTAGGTTACCCCACGCCCATTCTGCTTGTGAGATTTACCAATCTACACCAGGTAACAGTCTTCAAAGACATATGGCCCCCTGAGATGTGCTAGATGAGGAGCGATAGAAGCCTAGGGCTCTTCCCTGCAATTCCAAAACTAGGGGGCTATGTTTATAAATCCTCCGAGTCCAAGAAGGAAATAAAGGTCTCCACCATCCGAGACCTTACGTGGTCGGAGTCATTTTTCCGCAGGTGCACATTGAGAGGGTCCTGGGAAGGCAGTGAGCAAGTAGGCATATTAGGAGACTGATTGTGTGAAGCCACACTCTCTGCTACATTCAACATTGTACCTTCTGCTTTAGTGACCTCCATAGCCTTGGGAGGGTACAAGAGTTCATCACTACTCTGTTTCAGCTGGTTGGCAGTTCCAGAATCACACTTTGCACAATCTGGTCTCCGCTATTAGCTTTGTCGCTCTTAGCATGGGATAGCGGTTGCTTCAATCTTTCAGCATGGAAATCTCCGCAATGCGCATTTTGTTGCAAGGGACAGAAAGCAGGCATCAATGACTCAGCAAGTGCGGCATGGTGTGAAATAAACAGTTTGTTGATCTGCAATAAAATGGTATTTACCATCTCCACAGGTATCTGGAATACTTTTTTGCAGCAAGTGTGTATTGTAAAGTATAATTTAAGACACAATGAGTGCCACGCAACGACAGGGCCCATGAGCGCCCTGCCGGGGGGGTCTAGTTGCTGCCTTGGTGTTAAAATGGCTCAGAGTGCTGATGCCAGCAGTAATTCTGGTAAGGATGAGCTTGTCTTCTTTATAGGATATCAGTTCTGTAAATTCCTTTTATGGATGCTCCCATTTTAAAATGATATTTTAGGTTGATTGCTATAAAGCTGAATCAGCATGCAGTTATGTGTCCGAACATGGGCGCGACCCAGAAGTTCCCCCGTAATAGTATTTCTAATTCTCTTTTCAAAATGTAATATTCGAACTATGCAAAATTAAATTTGTAATAGTACTCCTAATGTTCTCTTTAAATGTAATTTTGGAATTATGCAATATTCAAAATTAGAAACATTTGAATTTATATATTTGTATCTTATTATGTGCCAATTTACTAAATTCCCTACCACATGAACTATTAAAATTTCTGAATAGTATTTATTAAATTGAATGTCACATTCGAAATTTCAAATGTGGATATTCAATTTAATTATGAACATTCGATAAAGAAAGTAAAATTCGATTATCAAATTTTAAATAGATTTTCATTCTTATCAATATTCGATTGTCCAAAACGAATGTCTACAGGACAATTTGTTCTACCAAACTAATTAAACTTCCATGCACATTTGTCCATCCCTAGTGTACAGCTCAAAAGAATAAATCTCTTTTGTGGCAAAAAAGGCTTCTCCTATTCACTGATGGATTAAGAAAAGTGCCTGTATGAAGTCTTCCAAACTTGCTCAAGTCAATGTGGACAAGGGGCCTGGACAAAAGTGAGTTGTGTGCAGGGTCAATGTATCAAGATGAGGATTGAGGGGCATTGCTGGGTCTGGGTATCATTAATAGTGAAAGTATAGCTGCAAAAGCCCAAACATGGATAAATCTGTATACTTTGGAGCTCTGCTGTCTGATCCGAAGTTGAGTGTTTAAATAGAAAGTGCAGGAACATGGGTTGGTGAAAGCTGAAAAACGTAATTTATGTAAGAACTTACCTGATAAATTCATTTCTTTCATATTGGCAAGAGTCCATGAGCTAGTGACGTATGGGATATACAATCCTACCAGGAGGGGCAAAGTTTCCCAAACCTCAAAATGCCTATAAATACACCCCTCACCACACCCACAATTCAGTTTAACGAATAGCCAAGAAGTGGGGTGATAAAGAAAGGAGTAAAAAGCATCAACAAAAGAATTTGGAAATAATTGTGCTTTATACAAAAAAATCATAACCACCATAAAAAAGGGTGGGCCTCATGGACTCTTGCCAATATGAAAGAAATGAATTTATCAGGTAAGTTCTTACATAAATTATGTTTTCTTTCATGTAATTGGCAAGAGTCCATGAGCTAGTGACGTATGGGATAGCCATACCCAAGATGTGGAACTCCACACAAGAGTCACTAGAGAGGGAGGGACAAAATAAAAACCGCAATTTCGCTGAAAACAAAATCCACAACCCAAATAAAAATGTATTCTCAAAAAATAAAAATAAAAACTGAAATTATAAGCAGAAGAATCAAACTGAAACAGCTGCCCAAAGAACTTTCCTACCAAAAACTGCTTCCGAAGAAGCAAACACATCAAAATGGTAGAATATAGTAAATGTATGCAAAGAAGATCAAGATGCTGCTTTGCAAATCTGATCAACCATAGCTTCATTCTTAAAAGCCCAAGAAGTGGAAACTCATCTAGTAGAATGAGCTGTAATTCTCTGAGGCGGGGCTTTACCCGACTCCAAAAAAGCTTGATGAATCAAAAGCTTTAACCACGATGCCAAAGAAATGGCAGAAGCCTTCTGACCTTTCCTGGAACCAGAAAAGAAAACGAATAGACTAGAGAAGTCTTCCTGAAATCTTTAGTGGCTTCAACATATTATTTCAGAGCTCTCACTACATCCAAAGAATGTAAAGATCTCTCCAAAGAATTCTTAGGATTAGGACACAAAGAAGGGACAACAATTTCTCTATTAATGTTGTTAGAATTCACAACCTTAGGTAAGAATTTAAATGAAGTCCACAAAACTGCCTTATCCTGATGAAAAATCAGAAAAGGAGAATCACAAGAGAGAGCGGATAATTCAGAAACTCTTCTAGCAGAAGAGATGGCCAAAAGGAACAACACTTTCCAGGAAAGTAGTTTAATGTCCAAAGAATGCATAGGCTCAAATGGAGGAGCCAGCAAAGCCTTCAAAACCAAATTAAGACTCCAAGGAGGAGAGATTGATTTAATGACAGGCTTGATATGAAGTTTAGTAATTTTCCTGTGGAATAAAACAGAAAGAGCAGAGATTTGTCCTTTCAAGGAACTTGCAGACAAACCTTTCTCCAAACCATCAAGAAAAAATTGTAAAATTCTAGGAATTCTAAAAGAATTTATGAGAAGAACACCATGAAATATAAGTCTTCCAAACTCGATAATACATCTTTCTAGAAACAGATTTATGAGCCTGCAACATAGTATTAATCACTGAGTCAGAGAAACCTCTATGACTAAGCACTAAGCGTTCAATTAACATACCTTCAAATTTAATGATTTGAGATCCTGATGGAAAAATGGACCTTGAGATAAAAGGTCTGGCCTTAATGGAAGTGGCCAAGGTTGGCAACTTGACATCCGAACAAGATCCGCATACCAAAACCTGTGAGGCCATGCTGGAGTCACCAGCAGCACAAACGATTGCTCCATAATGATTTTGGAGATCACTCTTGGAAGAAGAACTAGAGGCGGGGAAAAACATCATTTATTCATTTCTTTCATATTAGCAAGAGTCCATGAGCTAGTGACGTATGGGATATACATTCCTACCAGGAGGGGCAAAGTTTCCCAAACTTTAAAATGCCTATAAATACACCCCTCACCACACCCACAATTCAGTTTAACGAATAGCCAAGAAGTGGGGTGATAAGAAAGGAGCGAAAGCATCAAAAAATAAGGAATTGGAATAATTGTGCTTTATACAAAAAAATCATAACCACCACAAAAAGGGTGGGCCTCATGGACTCTTGCTAATATGAAAGAAATGAATTTATCAGGTAAGTTCTTACATAAATTATGTTTTCTTTCATGTAATTAGCAAGAGTCCATGAGCTAGTGACGTATGGGATAGCAGATACCCAAGATGTGGAACTTCCACGCAAGAGTCACTAGAGAGGGAGGGATAAAATAAAGCCAGCCAATTCCGCTGAAAAAATAATCCACAACCCAAATCAAAAGTTTTAATCTTATAATGAAAAAAACTGAAATTATAAGCAAACGAATCAAACTGAAACAGTTGCCTGAAGTACTTTTCTACCAAAAACTGCTTCAGAAGAAGAAAACACATCAAAATGGCAGAATTTAGTAAAAGTATGCAAAGAAGACCAAGTCATTGCTTTGCAAATGTGATCAATAGAAGCTTCATTCTTAAAAAGCCCAGGAAGTAGAAACTTACCTAGTAGAATGAGCCGTAATCCTCTGAGGCGGGAATCCACCCGACTCCAAATAAGCATGATGAATCAAAAGTTTAACCAGGATGCCAAATAAATTGCAGAAGCCTTTTGATCTTCCTAAAACCAGAAAAGATAACAAATAGACTAGAAGCCTGTCTGAAATCTGAATAGCTGCAACATAGGATTTCAAAACTCTTACCATATCCAAAGAATGAAAGAATCTTGCCAAAGAAGTCTTAGGAAAACAATAATTCCTCCCTTATGTAGTTAGAATTTACAACTTTAGGTAAGAATTGAAATGAGGACAGCAAAAAGCACCTTACCCTGATGGAAAAATCAGAAAAAGGAGATTCACAAGAAAAAACAGATAATTCAAAAACTGTTCTAGCTGAAGAGATGTCCAAAAAGAACAATACTTTCCATGAAAGTAATTAATGTCCAGAGCAAGCATATGCTCAAATAGAAGAGCCTGAAAAGCCTTCAGAACCAAATTAAAACTCCAAGGAGGAGAAATTGGCTTAATGACGGGTTTGATACGAATCAAAGCCTGAACAAAATGATGAATATCAGGAAGCAACACTGCCTTATTCTGATGAAAAATTAGAAAAGGAAATTCACAAAAAAGAGCAGATAACTCAGAAACTCTTCTAGCAGAAGAGATAGCCAAGAGGAACAATACTTTCCAAGAAAGTAATTTAATGTTCAGGGAATGCATAGGTTCAAACGTAGGAGCCTGCAAAGCCCTCAGCACCAAATTGAGACTCCAAAGAGGAGAGATTAACTTAATGACAGGCTTGATACGAACCAAAGTCTGTACAAAACAATGAATACCAGGATGATTAGCAATCTTTCTGTGAAAAAAGAACAGAAAGAGTAGAAATTTGTCCTATCAAGGAACTGAAAACAAAACCTTATCCAAACCAACCTGAAGAAATTATAAAATTCTAGGAATTCTAAAAGAATGCCAAGAAAATTGAGAAAAACACTAAGAAATGTAGGTCTTCCAAACTCGATAATAAATCTTTCTTGAGACAGATTTACGAGCCTGAAACATAGTATTAATCAATGAGTCAGAGAAACCTCTATGACTAAAAATCAAGCGTTCAATCTCCATCCCTTCAAATTTAAAGATTTGAGATCCTGATGGAAAAATGGGCCTTGAGAAAGAAGGTCTGTTCTTAACGGAACAACTGGCCATCCAAATGAGATCCGCATACCAAAACCTGAGAGGCCATGCTGGAGCCACCAGCAGTACAAACAAACACTCCATTATAATTTTGGAAATCACTTTTGGAAGAAATCACTAGAGGCGAAAGGATATAGACAAAATGATAATTCCAAGGAAATATCAATGCATACACTACTTCCGCCTGAGGATCCCCGGACCTGAATAGGCCCCTGGGAAGTTCTTTATTCAGATGAGATGCCAACAGATCTATTTCTGGAAACCCTTACATCTGAAAAATTGAAAAACATATCTGGGTAAGAGAGACCATTCTCCCGGAAGTAAAGCTTGATTACCTGGGAAAAAGACCACAGAATTTAGATAGGAGCTGGATTTAACCGAAGCAAATATCCGATATACTTTTGTCCCAGCCTAAGGACTGATAGTCCCACCCTGATGATTGACATATACCACAGTTGTGACATTGTCTGAAAAATAAATGTCTCTTCTTCAAAAGAAACTAACTGAAGAACTCTGAGAATGCACGGAGTTCTAAAATATCAAATGGTAATCTCGCCTCCTGAGATTTCCAAACCCCTTGTGCTGACAGAGATCCTCAGACAGCCTCCCAACCAAAAAGACTCACATCTGTAGAGATCATGGTCCAGGTTGAAAGAAACGAAGAGACCTGTAAAACTAAATGAAGGTGAACTTAACCATCAAATCAAGATAGTTAAACATTAGGATCTGAAGATTTAAAATGTGAAATCCTAGAATCCCTGCACCATTATTCAGCATAAAAAACTGGAAAAATTTTCCATGAAAATGAGCAAAGGGAATTGAATCCAACGCTGCAGCCATAAAACCTAAAACTTCCATGCATATATAGCAACTGAAGGAAATAATAGAGACTGAAGGTACCGACAGACGGAACCCAATAAAATTGTCACTTGTCTGATTAGAGACAAAGACAGTGACCCAAACTATCTGGAAACCTAAAAAAGGTGACCCTTGTGTGAGGAATCAAGAGCTTTTGAAAAAAAGATCCTCTAACTATGTCCTGAAAGAACAAAGTTGAATCATATGAGATTCCGCAGCCTCAGAAAATAATCTGAATGAAAACACAATAGATGCATATCTTCATTTTCTATCTAATGAAAACAAATAAAGCCATCACTGACCAACAAAAGGCAGAATAGTTTTGAATAAAACCCCAAAACCCAGTTCCTAAAAATGGAACTGGAAGAAATACCCCAGAAGATTCCAGGACTGAGCAGCGCTTGAACCCCAACGGGTGATCAGCCGCGCTTTAACATTATCCCAAAATATATAGGACCGAAACACACTTAACGAAAGTGTTAGCCTTACTGGAATAGCTGGAATATCATAGAGAAAAAAGACTTCTCACAGACGGTTTACTCTGAACTTAATTCTGTACCCAAAATCAAAGAAATTTGCAAAACAACAAATTTTAAAAAAAAATCTTAACCTGCCCCTTACCAGCCAAACTGGAATACGGCACATACATTGCAATTTTAGGGAGCTGATTTTGAACTAAAAGATTTCCAATTAAAAACATGTTACTTGGGAATTTGTTCCTTAAAAAGAACAACCAAACTGAAATAAGCTTAAAGTTTTAGTCTTAGAACTCAATCTTGAAGCCCAGAGTAACAGTTAAGAATTAAATCCAATTATAAACCAAATAATTGATTATTTTAGAAAAAAAGAAATATGGATTTTTAGAAATCACAACATTCTTTTAGCTAAAATAGCTAAAGACATAGAATAAACCTCATTTGCAAAAATATTCAATAAAATGAAGACACAAATGAAACTATTAGCATGATAACCCTGTTAAAGGACCAGTCAACACACTGAACTTGCATAACAAATGCAAAACAACAAGACAAATGCAACAGCACCTAGTCTAGTAGATTTTGTCCCTTTAACAATGCTAAAATAAATCATAATCTGATACTTGATCTTAAAGTAAACAGAAAAATGAAGCAATTGCAACATCATTCAAATAAATCACAGGACCAAGAAAAGAACCTGAAAATAAATAATTTTCCTTAAATAAGATACAACCATCTAAAGGAAAATAAATACTATTTTGCTATAGAAACAATAGCATAATTAGCAGGAGTAGAGATAGCCCCATTAAATTGGAGAACCCTCAACATTGAAATTAACTGCCGGCAAAGAATATAGTTTAAAACCTTTGAAGAAGGAATAAAAGAAAATTCTCAGCCTATTCCATTCCCTAGTATGAGGAACTGGAAAAAACCTCTGAAAACACAGAAGAATAAATAAGCAGAAATAGTGTTAGCTAGTCTTGAAAAAGAACTAGTTACCTTAATATCCAAAATAATCAATAACTTTTCAACAAAGAACAAATGTACTTTAATAAAAAAAAAAAAAGTAGATTTGTTAGTGTCAATATCTGATGAAGAAAATTCTGAATGAGAAAAAAACATCATCAGAGAAGGATAAATCAGTATGTTGTTGGTCATTTGAAACTTCAATAATTAAAAAAGAAGTTTGAAAAAGACCTAAAAATTTTATTAGAAGGCACAGTCAGACAAAGCCTTTAAAATAGAATCAGAAAAATATTCTTATAAATCTAAGTATTTCTTGTACATAAGATGTAAAAAGAATAGCAATATATAAAGCATAAATACTAATGGATTCTGCATGTAAAAGTTTATCATGATAACTTATTACAAACCATAGCTAAAGATAAACATTCATAACATTTAAAATAAATGAACTTAGCTTTGGTAGGACTGAACTCAGTCAACAGGAATCCCTTAGATCGTTTTGAAACAGGAACCGTGAAATCTTGCAATATGTAATAGAAAAAAACAATATTTAAAGCAAAATTATCAAATTCCTTAAATGACAGTTTCAGGAATGGGAAAAGAATGCAAAATAATAAGCTTCTAGAAACCAGAAGCAATAAAAAAATGAGGTTTAAATAATGTGAGGAAAAAAAGTGGAACAAAATATACGCCCACATTTTTTGGCACCAAATATGACGCCCATATTATTGGCGCTAAATACAACGCCCATATATTTTTGGCGCCAAGTATGACGCCACATCCTCTGACGCCGGAACCGACGCCCACATATTTTGGTGCAAAAAAATGTCTGAATACACATGCGTCAAAAATGACGTTTAACAGAATACAACTTCCGGCGTCAACTACGGCGCCGGAAATGACGAAATTTTTGCGCCAAAAAAGTCAGCGCCAAGAATGACGCAATAAAAAGAAACATTTTCTGCCCCCGCGAGCCTAACAGCACACAGGGAAAAATGATGAATTGAAAATTTTCAAGGTAAAGAAAAATAAATTGAAATAAGATCCATTATCCCAAATAATGAAACTGACAGTCTGAATTTTAAAGGAATACGGATTATCCTGAATCATGGCAAATATAAGTTTAAAGACATATATTTAGAACTTTACATAGAAAGTGCCCAACAATAGCTTAGTGTCATAATAAAATAAGACTTACTTACCCTAAGGCACTCATCTACATATAGTAGACAGCCAAACCAGTACTGAAACGAGAATCAGTAGAGGTAATGGTATATAAGAGTATATCGTCGATCTGAAAAGGGAGGTAAGAGATGAATCTCTACGACCGATAACAGAGAACCTATGAAATAGATCCCGTAGAAGGAGACCATTGAATTCAAATAGGCAATACTCTCTTCACATCCCTCTGACATTCACTGCACTCTGAGAGGAAAACCGGGCTCCAGCCTGCTGCAAAGTGCATATCAACGTAGAATCTAGCACAAACTTACTTCACCACCTCCATGGGAGGCAAAGTTTGTAAAACTGAATTGTGGGTGTGGTGAGGGGTGTATTTATAGGCATTTTAAGGTTTGGGAAATTTTGCCCCTCCTGGTAGGAATGTATATCCCATACGTCACTAGCTCATGGACTCTTGCTAATTACATGAAAGAAACATAAGCAGTTTGATAATACCAAGGAAGTGTCAACGCATCCACTGCTTCCGCCTGAGGATCCCTGGACCTGGACAGGTACCTGGGAAGTTTCTTGTTTAGATGAGAAGCCATCAGATCTATTTCTGGAAGCCCCCACATCTGAACAATTTGAGAAAACACATCTGGGTGAAGAGACCATTCTCCCGGATGTAAAGTCTGACGACTGAGATAATCCGCTTCCCAATTGTCTATGCCTGGGATATGAACCGCAGAAATTAGACAGGAGCTGGATTCCGCCCAAACAAGTATCCGAGATACTTCTTTCATAGCTTGAGGACTGCGAGTCCCACCCGGATGATTGACATATGCCACAGGTGTGATATTGTCTGTCTGAAAACAAATGAACGGTTCTCTCTTCAACAGAGGCCATAACTGAAGAGCCCTGAGAATTGCACGGAGTTCCAAAATATTGATTGGTAATCTCGCCTCTTGAGATTTCCAAACCCATTGTGCTGTCAGAGATCCACAAACAGCTCCCCAACCTGAAAGACTTGCATTTGTTGTGATCACAGTCCAGGTTGGACAAACGAAAGAGGCCCCTAAAATTATACGATGGTGATCTAACCACCAAGTCAGAGAAAGTCGAACATTGGGATTCAAGGATATTGTGATATTCTTGTATAATCCCTGCACCATTGGTTCAGCATACAAAACTGGAGAGGTCTCATATGAAAATGAGCAAAGGGGATCGCGTCCGATGCTGCAGTCATGAACTTAGCTACTGAAGGGAATGACTGAGACTGAAGGATCCAACAGGCTGCAAACAATTTCAAACGTCTCGTCTGTTAGAGACAAAGTCATGGACACTTAATCTATCTGGAAACTTAAAAAGGTTACCTTTGTCTGAGGAATCAAAGAACTTTTTGGTAAATTGATCCTCCAACCATGTCTTTGAAGAAACAACACTAGTTGATTCACGTAAGATTCTGCAGAACGTAAAGACTGAGCTAGTACCAAGATATCGTCCAAATAAGGAAACACTACAATACCCCACTGATTACAGAGAGTAGGGCACCGAGCCGAGAACTTTTGAAAATATTCTTGGAGCTGTTGCTAGGCCAAAAGGAAGAGCAAAAAATTGGTAATGCTTGTCTAGAAAAGAGAATCTCAGGAACTGATAGTGACCCGGATGAGGGCCTTGGAAAGAAAGAGAAAGCAATCTGGATTTAGAAGTCATATCAGCATTCCAAGGTTTCAGCCACAAAGCTCTTCTAGCTAAAATAGATAAAGAATATGAAGATATGCATCATGTAAGTCTATTGTGGACATATAATGCCCTTGCTGAACAAAAGGCAGAATAGTCCTTATAGTCACCATCTTGAAAGTTGGTACTCTTACATATCGATTCAAAATCTTTAGATCCAAAACTGGTCTGAATGAATTTTCTTTCTTTGGGACAATGAATAGATTTGAATAAAACCCCAGGCCCTGTTCCTGAAACGGAACTGGCATGATTACCCCTGATAACTCCAGGTCTAAAACACACTTCAGGAAAGCCTGAGCCTTTACTGGGTTCGCTGGAATGCGTGAGAGAAAAAAATCTTCTCACAGGTGGTCTTACTCTGAATCCTATTCTGTATCCCTGAGAGACAATACTCTGAATCCAATGATTTTGGACCGAACTGATCCAAACATCTTTGAAGAATTTTAATCTGCCCCCTACCAGCTAAGCTGGAATGAGGGCCGCACCTTCATGCGGACTTGGGGGCTGGCTTTGATCTCTTAAAAGGCTTGGATTTATTCCAATTTGAGGAAGGCTTCCAATTGGAAACAGATTCCTTTGGGGAAGGATTAGATTTCTGTTCCTTATTATGTCAAAAATAACGAAAACGGTTAGAAGCTTTAGATTTACCTTTAGGTTTTTTATCCTGAGGCAAAAAAAAAACTCCCTTCCCCCCAGTAACAGTTGAAATTATTGAATCCAACTGAGAACCAAATAATTTATTACCTTGGAAAGAAAGAGAAAGCAATCTGGATTTAGAAGTCATATCAGCATTCCAAGATTTCAGCCACAAAGCTCTTCTAGCTAAAATAGATAGACATATATCTAACATCAGTTTTGATGATATAAAAAATAGCATCACAAATGAAATTATTAGCATGTTGAATCAACATGCTAGAGAAATCATGATCTGATACTTGTTGCGCTAAAGTTTCCAACCAAAAAGTTGAAGCAGCTGCAACATCAGCCAAAGAAATTGCAGGCCTAAGAAGATGACCTGAATATAAATAAGCCTTCCTTAGATAAGATTCAAGTTTCCTATCTAAAGGATCTTTAAAAGAAGTACTATCTTCCGTAGGAATAGTAGTACGTTTAGCAAGAGTGGAGATAGCCCCATCAACTTTGGGGATCTTTTCCCAAAACTCCAATCTAACTGCTGGCAAAGGATACAATTTTTTAAACCTTGAAGAAGGAATAAACCTATTCCATTCCTTAGAAATCATAAGAAATAGCATCAGGAACTGGAAAAACCTCTGGAATAACCACAGGAGGTTTATAAACAGAATTTAAACGTTTACTAATTTTAATATCAAGAGGACTAGTTTCCTCCATATCCAATGAAATCAACACTTTTAATAAAGAACGAATATACTCCATTTTAAATAAATAAAAGGATTTGTCAGTGTTAATATCTGAGGCAAGATCTTCTGAATCAGACAGATCCTCATCAGAGAAGGATAAATCAGTATGTTGCCGGTCATTTGAAATTTTATCAACTCTATGAGAAGTTTTAAAAGACCTTTTACGTTTATTAGAAGACGGGATGGCAGACAAAGCCTTCTGAATAGAATCAGAAATAGATTCTTTTAAATTTACAGGTATATCTTGTACATTAAATGTTGAGGGAACAGCAACAGTTAATGAACTACTACTGATGAATACATTTTCTGCATGTAAAAGTTTATCATGACAACTATTACAAACAACAGCTGGAGGTATAATCTCCACAAGTTTACAACAAATGCACTTAGCTTTTGTAGAACTGTTATCAGGCTGCTGGGATCCAACAGTGAATTCTGAGACAGGATCAGATTGAGACATCTTGCAAATGTAAGAGAAAAAAACAACATATAAAGCAAAATGATCAATTTCCTTATATGGCAGTTTCAGGAATGGGAAAAAAATGCAAACAGCATAGCCCTTTGACATAGAAAAAGGCAAGAGGCAAATAAAAATGGGGTGTTAAATAATGAAAATATTTGGCGCCAAGTATGACGCACAACAAACAGAAAAATATTTTTTGCCGCCAAAAACGTCACACTTGCGTCATAGATGACGCAACCTTGTGAAGGACTCGGCGTCAACTAAGACGCCGGAAATGACGAATTTTCGTCAATGAACGTAACTTTGCACCAAAAAATCTCACGCCAAGAATGACGCAATAAGCTTTAGCATTTTGCGCCCTCGCGAGCCTAATTCTGCCCGCAAATTTAAAAGAAAGTCAATTTGAAAAAGAGACTATACCCCAGGTAAGATAAAAAGCATTTCCCAGATATGAAACTGACAGTTTGCAAAAGGAAATATACTGAAAACCTGAATCATGGCAAACATAAGTACAATACATATATTTAGAACTTTATATAAATACATAAAGTGCCAAACCATAGCTGAGAGTGTCTCAAGTAATGAAAACATACTTACCAAGAGACACCCATTCACATAGCAGATAACCAAACCAGTACTGAAACGGTTATCAGTAGAGGTAATGGAATATGAGAGTATATCATCGATCTGAAAAGGGAGGTAGGAGATGAATCTCTACGACCGATAACAGAGAACCTATGAAATAGATCCCTGTGAGGAAAACCATTGCATTCAATAGGTGATACTCCCTACACATCCCTCTGACATTCACTGTACTCAGAGGAATCGGGCTTCAAAAACACAATTTATGCTTACCTGATAAATTTATTTCTCTTGTGGTTTGAGGAGCTGTTATATAGCTCCTCCCCTAACTGCCATATCCAGTCATTCGACCGAAAACACGCAGAGAAAGGAGAAACCATAGGGTGCAGTGGTGACTGTAGTTTAAATGAAAAAAATTACCTGCCTTAAAATGACAGGGCGGGCCGTGGACTGGATACACCACAAGAGAAATAAATTTATCAGGTAAGCATAAATTGTGTTCTCTTGTAAGGTGTATCCAGTCCACGGATCATCCATTACTTGTGGGATACCAATACCAAAGCTAAAGTACATGGATGAAGGAAGGTACCACTGCCTGTAAAACCTTTCTCCCAAAAATAGCCTCCGAAAAAGCAAAAGTATCAAATTTGTAGAATTTTGAAAAAGTATGAAGCGAAGACCAAGTCGCCGCCTTGCAAATCTGTTTAACAGAAGCTTCATTTTTAAAGGCCAAAGTGGAAGCCACAGCTCTAGTAGAATGAGCTGTAATCCTTTCAGGAGGCTGCTGTCCAGCAGTCTCATAGGCTAAGCGGATTATGCTTTTTAGCCAAAATGAAAGAGGTTGCCGAAGCCTTTTGACCTCTCCTCTGTCCAGAGTAAACAACAAACAAAGCAGATGTTTGTCGAAAATCTTTAGTAGCTTGTAAGTAAAAAACTTTAAAGCACGAACCACGTCCAGATTATGTAATAGATTAGGGCACAAGAATGGAACAACAATCTCTTGATTGATATTCTTGTTAGATACCACCTTAGGTAAAAACCCAGGTTTGGTACGCAGGACTACCTTATCCTAATGGAAAATCAGATAAGGAGAGTCACATTGTAAGGCAGATAACTCGGAGACTCTACGAGCCGAGGAAATACCTACCAAAAAAAGAACCTTCCAAGATAAAATTTGATATCTATGGAATGAAGAGGTTCAAAAGGAACTCTTTGAAAAACCTTAAGAACCAAGTTTAAGCTCCATGGCGGAGCAAAAGGTTTAAACACAGGCTTGATTCTAACTAAAGCCCGACAAAAAGCCTGAACGTCTGGAACATCTGCCAGACGCTTGTGCAAAAGAATAGACAGGGCAGAAATCTGTCCCTTTAAGGAACTAGCTGACAATCCTTTTTCCAAATCTTCTTGGAGAAAGGATAATATCCTGGGAATCCTGACTTTACTCCATGAGTAACCCTTGGATTCACACCAATAAAGATAGTTACGCCATATCTTATGATAAATTTTCCTGGTGACAGGCTTTCGTGCCTGTATTAAGGTATCAATGACTGACTCAGAGAAGCCACGCTTTGATGAAATCAAGCGTTCAATCTCCATGCAGTCAGTCTCAGAGAAATTAGATTTGGATGGTGGAAAGGACCCTGAAGAAGAAGGTCCTGTCTCAGAGGCAGAGTCCATTGTGGAAAGGATGACATGTCCACTAGATCTGCATACCAGGTCCTGCGTGGCCACGCAGGCGCTATTAAAATCACAGATGCTCTCTCCTGCTTGATCTTGGCAATCAGTCGAGGGAGCAGAGGAAACGGTGGAAACACATAAGCCAGGTTGAAGGACCAGGGCGTTGCTAGAGCATCTATCAGCGTCGCCTTGGGATCCCTGGACCTGGATCCGTAACAAGGAAGCTTGGCGTTCTGTCGATACGCCATGAGATCCAGTTCTGGTTTGCCCCAACGATGAATCAATTGTGCAAACACCTCCGGATGGAGTTCCCACTCCCCCGGATGAAAAGTCTGTCCGCCTCCCAGTTCTCTACACCTGGGATATGGATAGCTGATAGGTGGCAAGAGTGAATCTCTGTCCAATGAATTATCCTTGAGACTTCTAACATCGCTAAGGAACTTCTTGTGCATTGAATATCGCTCTCAGTTCCAGAATATTTATTGTAAGAAGTGTCTCCTCCTGAGTCCACAATCCCTGAGCCTTCAGGGAGTTCCAGACTGCACCCCAACCTAGAAGGCTGGCATCTGTTGTTACAATTGTCCAATCTGGCCTGCAAAAGGTCATACCTTTGGACAGATGGACCAGAGATAGCCACCAGAGAAGAGAATCCCTGGTCTCTTGATCCAGATTTAGTTGAGGGGACAAATCTGTGTAATCCCCGTTCCACTGACTGAGCATGCATAGTTGCAGCGGTCTGAGATGTAAGCGTGCAAACGGCACTATGTCCATTGCCGCTACCATTAAGCCGATTACTTCCATGCACTGAGCCACCGAAGGGCGCGGAATGGAATGAAGAACACGGCAGGAATTTAGAAGCTTTGATAACCTGGACTCCGTCAGGTAAATTTTCATTTCTACAGAATCTATCAGAGTCCCTAGAAAGGAAACTCTCGTGAGTGGGGATAGAGAACTTTTTTCCTCGTTCACTTTCCACCCATTCGACCTCAGAAATGCCAGTACTATGTCCGTATGAGACTTGGGAATTTGGAAGTTTGACGCCTGTATCAGGATGTCGTCTAAATAAGGGGCCACTGATATACCCCGCGGCCTTAGGACGGCCAGAAGCAACCCTAGAACCTTCGTGAAGATTCTTGGGGCTGTAGCTAATCCAAAAGGAAGATCTACGAACTGGTAATGCCTGTCCAGAAAGGCAAACCTGAGAAACTGATGATGATCTTTGTGTATCGGAATGTGAAGATAAGCATCCTTTAGATCCACTGTAGTCATATATTTACCCTCCTGGATCATAGGTAGGATGGTACGAATAGTTTCCATCTTGAACGATGGAACTCTGAGGAATTTGTTAAAGATCTTTAGATCCAAAATTGGTCTGAAGGTTCCCTCTTTTTTGGGAACCACAAACAGATTTGAGTAAAAACCCTGTCCCTGTTCCTCCTTTGGAACTGGATGGATCACTCCCATAACTAGGAGGTCTTGTACACAGTGTAAGAATGCCTCTCTCTTTATCTGGTTTGCAGATAATTGTGAAAGGTGAAATCTCACTTTTGGGGGGGAAGCTTTGAAGTCCAGAAGATATCCCTGGGAAATAATTTCCAACGCCCAGGGATCCTGAACATCTCTTGCCCACGCCTGAGCGAAGAGTGAGAGTCTGCCCCCTACTAGATCCATTACCGGATAGGGGGCCGTTCCTTCATGCTGTCTTAGAGGCAGCAGCAGGCTTTCTGGCCTGCTTACCTTTGTTCCAGGTCTGGTTTGGCCTCCAGACCGTCTTGGACTGAGCAAAAGTTCCCTCTTGTTTTGCATTAGAGGAAGTTGATGCTGTATTTGCCTTGAAGTTTCGAAAGGTACGAAAATTAGACTGTTTGGCCCTTGATTTGGACCTGTCCTGAGGAAGGGCATGAACTTTTCCTCCAGTGATATCAGCAATAATCTCCTTCAAACCAGGCCCAAATAGGGTCTGCCCCTTGAAGGGAATGTTAAGCAGCTTAGATTTTGAAGTCACGTCAGCTGACCATGATTTAAACCACAGCGCCCTACGCCCCTGTATAGCAAAATCAGAATTCTTAGCCGTTAGTTTAGTCAAATGAACAATGGCATCAGAAACAAAAGAATTGGCTAGCTTAAGTGCTCTAAGTTTGCCAAGTATGTCATCCAATGGAGTCGCTACCTGTAAAGCCTCTTCCAGAGACTCAAACCAGAACGCCGCAGCAGCAGTGACAGGAGCAATGCATGCAAAGGGCTGTAGGATAAAACCTTGTTGAATAAACATTTTCTTAAGGTAACCTTCTAATTTTTTATCCATTGGATCAGAAAAAGCACAACTGTCCTCGACAGGGATAGTAGTACGCTTTGCAAGAGTAGAAACTGCTCCCTCCACCTTAGGGACTGTCTGCCATAAGTCCCGTGTGGTGGCGTCTATAGGAAACATTTTTCTAAAAATAGGAGGTGGAGAGAATGGCACACCTGGCCTATCCCATTCCTTAGTAATAATTTCTGTAAACCTTTTAGGTATTGGAAAAACATCAGTACACACCGGCACTGCATAGTATTTATCCAGTCTACACAATTTTTCTGGCACTGCAATTGTGTCACAGTCATTCAGAGCAGCTAAAACCTCCCTGAGCAATATGCGGAGGTGTTCAAGCTTAAATTTAAATGTAGAAATATCAGAATCAGGTATCTTTCCTGAGTCAGAAATATCGCCCACAGACTGAAGCTCTCCTTCCTCAGCTTCTGCATATTGTGAGGCAGTATTAGACATGGTTCTTAAAGCGTCAGTATGCTCTGTATTTTGTCTAGCCCCAGAGCTATCTCGCTTACCTCTAAATTCAGGTAGTCTGGCTAATACCGCTGACAGTGTATTATCCATGACTGCCGCCATGTCTTGTAAAGTAATCGCTATGGGCGCCCTAGATGTACTTGGCGCCATTTGAGCGTGAGTCCCTTGAGCGGGAGTCAAAGGATCTAACACATGGGGAGAGTTAGTCGGCATAACTTCCCCCTCGTCAGAATCCTCTGGTGATAAATTTTTTAAAGACAGAATATGATCTTTATTGCTTAAAGTGAAATCAGTACATTTGGTACACATTCTAAGAGGGGGTTCCACCATGGCTTTTAAACATAATGAACAAGGAGTTTCCTCTATGTCAGACATGTTTGTACAGACTAGCAATGAGACTAGCAAGCTTGGAAAACACTTTAAATCAAGTTAACAAGCAAATATAAAAAACAGTACTGTGCCTTTAAGAGAAACAAATCTTGTCAGAATTTGAAAAACAGTGAAAAAAGGGAGTTACACAAATGAAATTTTTACAGTGTGTATAATAGGCTAACAGAGCATTGCACCCACTTGCAAATGGATGATTAACCCCTTAGTTCAAAAAACGGATCAAAAAAACGACAGACGTTTTTAAACAGTCACAATCAACTCCTACCTTCCCCAATAAACGACTTTAGGCCCTTTTGAGATGTCCTGCAGCATTCAGGGGACTTCTGAGGAAAACTGGATGTCTCAGTCTGTAATTTTAACTGCGCAAAAAAGCGCTAAAATAGGCCCCTCCCATTCATACTACAACAGTGGAAAGCCTCAGGAAACTGTTACTAGGCAAAAATAAAGCCAGCCATGTGGAAAAAATTAGGCCCCAATAATCTTTATCACCAGACACACACATAAAAACGACTAAACGGGGGGGCGGAGCCTATGCTTGGAGCAGCCAGACGTGTCTGCATGAAGCTCCTGTCTAAGGTTTCTTATTTGGACCCTATTTAACTATAAAGTTAAGAGATTTCAACTACTATCTTTTCATTATTGGGTCCCTGCAACTACTCATGTGTTTGATTAACTTAACAGAGGCAGAAGATTGACGCCCTGACCTATGTTTTCCAAGTGCGCCATTCATGCATACTGATCGCTAGGCCATTCATGCTTTGTGGATAGAGACTTGTGTGGCGAAGGCTGCCGCTTACACCCCCCCAGGAAACTGGGTTACAAGGTACGCAGATACCATCGTGTGGTGCTCATTTTTTACTGTTACATAACGGTATTGATTTATTTCCACTCGTGCAACTAACGAACATGGATGACTTTGAGCGCAAATTTTATGACCAGCTGGATATTTCGTTTAGACCCATACTCTCGGGTACTATATGGACTGATAGTCTGCCTAAGGACTGTGTGACTGGAGCAGCGACAACAGGGTCCAGTGATAGGAGGAGGCGAAAGACCTCGTGGCCCACTGACTCTCGGCAAATGAACCTGCGCATAGTAAGTACAGAAGTGTGTGGGGAGAGAGCTACTCGGGAACAGCTGCTGAGTTTCAGCTATTTATCTACGGCTCTAAGGAGAGAAGTTGCTGAAGAGACGTCCTTGTCTGGCTATACTGCTGTCTTGGGCCCAAAGGAGGCGGCCGATCCTCGGGAACATGATCAGTTATATTTGGATGGTGAGTCAGAGGACTATACAGAGAGGGTTATATGCCTAGGAGCCACACATTTCCTTAGCCACCAAGACGCAGTTAACACTACACCGCAGGAGTCTAAATTGTATACAAGTGGCCTGAGTCTTCTTTGTACTTTTCCAGATACACTATATCAGAGTGCGGCTCATTTTGAGAAACTCAGCAGAGAGTCAGCCCTACAGCGCTATTTTGTTTGTGGAGTATATTGTGATCACGTACTTTATATGTCCTGCGCTATGTGTGAGATGATGCTTTTGAAATCTGGCAGTTGCAACGTATCTTCCAGAAAATGCATTGCCCTCAAGAAGGGGGTTGGATAGTCGTTAGCCTTACCTTCTCACCTATTCTATAGATGTATGCTAGTTGCAGACAAACTGTATGTTAAGTTTAATCAATGTTTCTAACTAATGTGCTGTTAATGCTGTTTCTTTTTGTTTATATCTATCTATGTACCTCAGCCGTAACTTATATCCAGGTCAATGCCCATGTTTTCCATCCGGATCAATAATCTGTCACCTATTTACCCAAAAGATATAATGCCTATTACATTAGTTTAGTTTTCTATGCCAGGTGACAGCCTAGTCTAGTGTTAAGGTATAGTTACCTCTAGATATATCAGCAAAATGATAAGTGCCAATGTTCTATTATGCGCAGTTTGATGTATCGTTCTCCATTTCTTTCATGTGTTAGTTTTAATAGCAGGGCACTGTTGTCAGGGCTTATCTTTATATGTTATAAATAGATATTAGCTATACTGGGGTAAATTAGGTATGCAGCAATTAGCCACCCATATATATTACTTTCTATTTTTATTCCCCATGCTTGTGGTTAGGGATGGGCGAATGTTTCGCAACATTCGAAAAACGGCACGAATTTTAACACATTAGTTTGAATCGAATTTCGAATGTTTACATAACATTCTAACATTCGATTTTCGAATGTTCAGTTTCGAATTTTACGATTACATTCGAAAATATTTGAATTCGAAAAATTCGAATTTAGATTGTAATAGTATTTCTAATGCTTTTTCTTTAAATGTAATATTCGAATTATGCAAAATTCGAATTAAAAAAATTCGAATTTAGATTGTAATAGTATTTCTAATGGTTTTTCTTTAAATGTAATATTCGAATTATGCAATATTCGAATTCGAAAAATTTGAATTTATATTTGAATTCGAAAAATTTGAATTTAGGTTTGTAATAGTATTTGTAATGCTTTCTTTAAATGTAATATTTGAATTATGCAATATTCTATATGGAAACATTTGAAATGAAATATTTGTATCTATTATGTATCAATTTACTAAATTCCCACCCTACCACATGAACTATTGAACTTCTGAATAGTATTTGTTAAATAGAATGTTAAATTCGAAATTTCGAATGTGGACATTCGATATAATTATAAACATTCGAATTCGAAAGTGACATTCGAAAACTGTAAATAACATTCGATTTTCGAATTTTTAAGAATATTCGTTCTTATCGACATTCGGATTTAGAATTCGAATTTCGGTAATAACATTCGTTCTACATTCGAAATTCGAAAATTTACACATTCGCCCATCCCTACTTGTGGTTGGCTTCTTATTTACACTCCGGCGCAGGCTGATTATTTTCAATTTTTACTGTTTGATCTATATGCCTTTACCGGACATGTCCACTAGAGGGGAGTATAACCATAATTCTACATTCACTAGGGAAATGGGGTTTTTGCTTCTTTGTTTATATTTCTAGCGCAGCATTAAGTGGCAGTATGAAAAAGCTTATGCTGAACTCCTAGAGAACTCTTCGGTCATATGAGACCCTGGTAAGACAGATTAAGCAATAGCTGATATTCTTCACTGCAAGATACCACAAGATACAGGGTTATCCATGTAATGTATGCATCCTCTGTAGAGATATTTGTATGTCTTATTTTGCAGATATTATGTGAATGAACGGTTTATAGCTGTATAAGGTACATAAACATATTTGTATGGGTATTTCTGAACCTGTGAGACCTCCCTGACTGTTCAACATGCTGTATATAGGTTTTGAATCTAGCCTACCTCCTGAAATTTTAGCTGATATAATATAGAACACAGTAGCAGTGATAAACCAAACTCCCTGCAATTGTATTGACTCTTTGATGGGTCCTGTATGGGCAAGGAAGTTAAGCCTCTGCATATCTTTATAGAGAATATGATATACCCCCTTTTGAAGATGTTAGAGAGTACATATGGCATGAGCCCTTTATATCATGACAAACTCCGCTCCCCCATTATATAGCTTAATGATTAGGCATGGGAGCACAGACCCCACACGAAACTCCCTAAACTTTGGTTAAATCGTATTATACATAGCAGTTGCCGTTATAACCCCCCCTACCCTTCATGAGGCATGATTATAAATATTCTACAAGTTCTATTTGATATAGTCATGTTTTATTAGTTTCAATAGCACCCAAAAGGTCCATAGGGGACCTTATATTCTTGTAAACCTCCTTAAATTTGCTATAATTGATGTGTTAATGGTCCAATAGAGACCCTATTTTTGGTTAGGAGGCAAAAAATCGAGGATTACCACTAGATAATATTCTTCTATTTCTGCTGGTTATATCAAGTTGTGGTCGCTTAGATAGCTGGTAACAATGTGGTACTAATTATATTTTCTCCTGTCCACATATTTGTGCCTCCTTGCATAATGTATAATCTATGCTAGGGAAAATAATATATGTAAATTTTATACTGTTTGATTTGTTATAGTGGAATGTCTGTATGTATATTCTAATCCTCAATAAAAATATATTTAAAAAAAAAAAAAAAACCAAAAAAAAAAACGATTAAACATGCCAGCAAACGTTTTATATTGTATTTATATAAGGGTAATACCCCTGAGAGTAAGCATGATACCAGTCGTTATTAAATCACTGTATTCAGGCTTAACTTACATTAATTCAGTAACAGCAGCATTTTATAGCATTTCCAATCCTAGAAAAAATTATAACTGCACATACCTCATTAGCAGAATAAACTGCACACCATTCTCCCGCTGAAGTTACCTCACTCCTCAGACATATGTGAGAACAGCCATGAATCTTAGTTACAATCTGCTAAGATCATAGAAAACTCAGGCAGATTCTTCTTCTATTTCTGCCTGAGATAAAATAGAACAACTCCGGTACCATTTAAAATAACAAACTCTTGATTGAAGAAAATAAACCAACTATTTTTTACCACTCTCTCTTACTACCTCCATGCGTGTTGAGAGTTGCAAGAGAATGACTGGATATGGCAGTTAGGGGAGGAGCTATATAACAGCTCTGCTGTGGGTGTCCTCTTGCAACTTCCTGTTGGGAATGAGAATATCCCACAAGTAATGGATGATCCGTTGACTTGGTACACCTTACAAAAGAAAAATGCTGAGATGCGCATATCAACGTAGAAATCTTAGCACAAACTTATTTCACTACCTCCATAGGAGGCAAAGTTTGTAAAACGGAATTGTGGGTGTGGCGAGGAGTGTATTTATAGGCATTTTGAGGTTTGGGAAACTTTGCCCCTCCTGGTAGGATTGTATATCTCATACGTCACTAGCTCATGGACTCTTGCCAATTACATGAAAGAAAATAGGTATGATTTAAATTTAAAAAACAAAAAAGGAAAATGCAGAAAACATTGTATTTTTATAAGTAGATTAGAAGTGAAGCGATGCATTAAACTATCAGTTCTATATTTATTTTAATATGCTCCAAATAAATAAAATCTTTAAATACATTGGTTACCATATTTACCGACATTCAAAGTAATTGTAAGGTTCAGATGAAATTTGAAAAGAATGATTAAATATAGAAATAAACAATCATGATCAAACGTCTTCTAAGTAGAATCTAATTATAAACCAATAATCATTCAAAACCAGTCCTTTATTTCCTGATTTATGCAAATTTATGCTAGTAAGCTCCCCAGTATTCTTTCCAAAAAAGGTGCCAACCCTAGCTATGAGAGAGATACAAAGCATTACATTCCCCTTTGACATGGTGGACATGTATTGAGAAGGTATATTTTTTTAAGAAGTGGATAATAGGAATCCTATGAGTTTTTTCAATTTTAAAATGGAAATGTGAATTAAGAAGTATGGTTTGATGAGTATTAACAAAGAGCTGTGGTGCGATAAGAAAGTTGTGAAGTTCTTAGAAGATATGGGGTATGTGGAGCCTGTAGGTATGGAGGAATGTTAATGATAAAAGGGTGGTGAATCGACTGAAATATATTGCATGGATGAGTGTGCATCGGTGTTTGCCAGTGTGTGAGTTTCAGAGATTATGTGATTTGGTGAGGTCAGAGAGGTGTCCTAGAGATGGGTGTGGCAATGTTGAGATTGTGATTAATTTGTTTTGGAATTGTTTGTTTGCAAGAGATGAGTGGAGAAGTTTGGATGCTTTTAATAAAGGGTTAACTGGGGTGCAATTTCAGACGATGATGTATGGTTTGTGTGGTTCTGGAGTGAATAATTTGAAAGCTAATTTGATGTGATTGATTGCTTGTTGTGTTAAGGAAGTGCTGTGAGTCTTGAGTAAGAGTTTGAGGCTAAAGGACCAAAGGGACGGGGGAATTTGTATTATTCTTTTTTTTTTTATTGGTGAGATGCCTCCAATTGAATGTAACCAACCATGTAATTAATCATGAATTAATAGTTAGGCTGCTGGTTCAGAGAAGGGGAAAAGGGAAAAAAGGACAAGACACTGGAATTAATCCTATGTAAGAATTTATAGAATATATGTAAATGTAATTATGCTAATGAGCAATATGGTACATGTATGGAATATCATCATCAGGAAAAGATTGTGAAAAAGGAAGAGATAAGATAGAGTATGATTAGAAGATGATGTTAATTCCTATGAGGTTTAAATAACAATTCTTGATTAAAAAAAAAAAAAGGAAGTGTTGTGAGATGTGAGCAACATTTTGATTTTTAAGAAGGAACAATTTAGTGTAAGGTAGAGCACGCACATAATCCGTGGTAAATTGTATCTATTTATTTTTTTAGAAGATAGTAAATGTTATGGTAGTATTGATGCTTAGGAAATATGAAAATAAAATAAAAATAATACATTTTTATATTCATTTTTGGGGGGAGTGGTGTTTTGATAATTTTGTTTGACGTGAGGTGTTTTATACATGGGTGGTTTGGTGTGATTTTTAATGTTTTTTTTATATATACATATATCATTTTATCATTTTTTAGGGAAGGATTTGTGTTCCTTCTATTTTTATGTTATGATATGGTTTTATTTGTGTATATATTTTACTAATAAAATATAAGAGAATCAGCCATTTGTTACACTTGGAAGTTGTTGTCAGCTGCTCTGTATTTGTGATTTAATATCTGTAACTATTTGAAGAGCCCTTAGAGGTCGACTATGTCAATACATTACTGTCAAAGTAGGTAAGTCCATTTGATTCAAAGGGGTTAAATACAAAACTGAAAAAGGGGCATATTCCTGTATAATTATGTGGTATGCCCAACATACCATTCTAATATAACAGCAGTCAATTAGGGTAAAAAAAATAAAAAAAAATCTGATTTTACATTTTTGTCTCTGTTTAAAAAAAAAAAAAAAAGTAATGATCAGAACTTTTTACTTTTAGTTTCTATTCTGAAGCACAGTGGGCTGCTGACTGGTATGTAGATAACTATATACATACACTCACCGGCCACTTTTTTTAGGTACACCTGTTCAATTGCTTGGTAACACAAATTGCTAATCAGCCAATCACATGGCAGCAACTCAATGCATTTAGACGTGGTGAAGACGACTTGTTGAAGTTCAAACCGAGCATTAAAATGGGGAAGAAAGGGGATTTAAGTGACTTTGAATGTGGCATGGTTGTTGGTGCCAGACAGGCTGGTCTGAGAATTTCAAAAACTGCTGATCTATTGGGATTTTCACGCACAACCATCTCTAGGGTTTATAGAGAATGGTCTGAAAAAGAGAAATATCCAGTGAGCGGCAGTTGTGTGGACAATACCTTGTTGATGTCAGAGGAGAATGGGCAGACTGGTTTGAGGTGATAGAAAGGCAACAGTAACTCAAATAACCACTCGTAACAACCAAGGTATGCAGAATACCATCTATGAATGCACAACATGGCAAACCTTGAAGCAAATAGGCTAGAGCAGCAGAAGACCACACCAGGTGCCACTCCTGTCAGCTAAGAATAGGAAACTGAGGCTACAATTCACACAGGCTCACCAAACATGGACAATAGAAGATTGGAAAAACGTTGCCTGGTCTGATGAGTCTCGATTTCAGCCACGGCCTACCTGAATATTGTTGCTGACCATGTCTATCCCTTTATGACTACAGTGTACCCATCTTCTGATTGCTACTTACAGCACGATAATGAACCATGTCACAAAGCTCAAATCATCTCAAACTGGTTTTTTGAACAATGAGTTCACTTCTCTCCAATGGCCTTCACAGTCACCAGATCTCAATCCAATAGAGCCCCTTTGGGATGTGGTGGAACGCGAGATTCACATCGTGGATGTGCAGCCAACAAATCTGCACCAACTGCGTGATGCTATCATGTCACTATGGACCAAAATTTCTGAGGAATGTTTCCAACATCTTGTTGAATCTAAGCCATGAAGAATTAAGGCAGTTCTGAAGGCAAAAGGGGTCCAACCCAGTACTAGCAAGGCGTAACTAATAAAGTGGCTGGTGAGTGTACATAATATCTATGTACCAAATCAACAGTTATGCACTGTCCATGATAAATTGGTAACTTTTACTTGCACTAAGTGCCTAAGAGTATACATTTAATAAAAACAAAAACAAGCAAAAAACAAACAAAAATACAAAAAAACATCAGTTCTCTAAAGTAGATATAGTTAAAAAGAGCTCTGGATGTCTGAGGGGGTCTATTCCACACCCCTTCATATACCCCCCTCCTATTCAGTCAGTTCATGCAGTAATCAATCACATGCACAAATTAAACATTTCTGACAGCAAGTGAAGGTCTTTATAAGAATTAGTAATAAGGATCAATCTGGGTTTCTATCACAATCTCAAAGAGCTGTATCATAACTGATGGGTCCATAAGAAAGCTTAATGTGTACAGAAAGTCAAAATTAAATTAACTATTATGTTGATATCCTTTATTGAAGAGCATAGTTAGATAGGCTCAGGAGCATGCATGTGTCCTGAGCACGATATAGCACTACAGGGCATCAGTATTTACAACAATGTTACAAAGTATTGCTGCAACACAGTTGGATATCAAGAGGACAAAATAAATTAGAAGGGTAAAATTGCATGCTCTGTCAATCATAAATGTTAACTTTTGACTTTCATGTCCCTTTTATCATATCAAGACATGGGTGGGTATAAAATCTCTCCCTAGGTCTCATGAAGCACAATCTGACCTTTCTACCAAATGCGGTTTAAGTAAATATAAACACAGCTGGTAGATCCATAGTATAAACCTGCAGGGAAGACCATGTGACTACTATGCATAACTATTCCTCTAAGGCATCAAAACCACAGACCCATGCAGCTGCAACCATTTAAAAAAGAAAAAAAAAGACTCAAGTGAAAATTAAACTTTCATGCTTCATCTTGAACCCATAATTTAAAAAATAAATACATTTTTCACTTCCATTATCAAAATGTGCACAATCTTTTTATATGCACTGAGACACCAACTCCTACTGAGCATGTGCAAGAATTCATATATACATTTGTGCATTTTGTAATTGGCTGATTGCTGTCACATGATGCAGGGGGAAGGAAAATGGAAAATCTGCTACTCATTTGAAATTCAGTCTATGTGCTATCCCATTGTCTTTTTATTATGCATGTGCTAATTATGCAATTCTACTGCATTTAATGGTCCTTTAGACATGATACCACATATTTTCTTTCAACTTTCCAATCTACTTTTATTATTGACTTTGTTTCACTCTATCCTTTGTTGAAGGAGCAGCAATGCACTACTGAGAGCTTGCTGAAAACATCAGTAAACCAATGACAACCGGAATATATGTAAAGCCACCAATAAGCAGTTAGCTCCCAGCTTCTGAGCCTACCTAGGTATGCTTTTTAACAAAGGATACCATGAAAACAAAGCAAATTAGCTAATAGAAGTAAATTGAAAACTTGCTAAAATTATATGCCCTTTTTGAAACATGAAAGAAAAATATTGGGTTTTATGTCCCATTAAGTGAAATAAGCATGGACAATAAAAGGAATCATGTTTCCTACAAGCCATCATCATCTTCAGAGCAGATCCAAATGGTAAAAAAATAAATAAATACATATGTTGTAAGATTTCTAGCACCAGAATAAGTCAGGCTACACGATTTCCTAAGTAGAAACCACCTCGGGCAAAAATGAAAGGAAACTTCTGATGCCTGATCCTAATGGAAACGATCAAACCAGATTTCCAAGACACACAGGATTACTTTCGAGACCATCCTGGAGTCATTTAATGATCAGCAAACTACTTAAAAGGGACACTGAACCCAAATGTTTTCTTTTGTGATTCAGACAGATCATGCAATTTTAAGCAGCTTTCTAATTTACTCTTATTATCAAATTTTCTTCATTCTCTTGGTATCTTTATTTGAAATGCAAGAATGTAAGTTTAGATGCCGGCCCATTTTTGGTCAACAACCTGGGTTGTTCTTGCTGATTGGTGGATAAATTCATCCACCAAAAAGTGCTGTCCAGAGGGCTGAACCAAAAAAGCTTAGATGCCTTTTTCCAATAAAGATAGCAAGATAACGGAGAAAAATTGATATTAGGAGTACATTAGAAAGTTGCTTAAAATTGCATGCTCTATCTGAATCACGAAATAAAAAAAATTTGGGTTCAGTGTCCCTTTAAAAAGTCATTTGCACATCATCAGGCTTGTAAAGGCATGAGCGAAGCCAACAAAAACTGGGTGATGACTTCAGAATGGTTAGTAGATTACGTTACCAATTACTTCACAAGCATGAACAAGTAGATTACCTTACTAATTACTTCACAAGCATGAACAGCCAGTGAATGACTCTATAGAGTCATCCCATTTAAATATTTCGGCCTGTGGGCATACTTCAGGATGCCTTCTGATGACTAGTCTGGAGTCATTGATTACTTCAGAATGACTAGCTTAAAAAAAGTCATATGGAGAGAGAGAGATCTCGAGAGATTTTCACATGCACAAAACACACCACTGCAAGCTCTTTGAGCTTGAATACTGGTGCATGGGCCTAAACTTCTTACCTGTGTATTCGGCTAAAAACCAAATTTGTAACAATGATCCAAGCCTTGTAATATGCTTAAGCTGTTACAGTTGTATGGCCACCAAGCAAAGAGTGCAAGTGCTTTTGGCTCTGTGTAACAGAATCAACCCTACAACAGAAGAGTGGGAATCTGATGAGGAACCCAATTATTCTGTCCCACAGAAAAATTAGAAGCAAGTTCTATTTGTCAAGGTAGGAACCAGAAGAATCAAGTCTGTTTTTCCCTCTGCACCACTGGTTTTCAAACCTGTCCTCAGGTCTCCATAACAGGCCACATTTTGAGGATATCCGAACTAGAACACAGGTGAAATAATCAGCTGATTATTAAACATTGTTATTTTTCCTGCTCTCGCCCAAGATAATCCTGAACATCTGTCCTGTTAGGGAGGTCTGAGGACAGGTTTGAAAAACAGTGTTCTAAACGTACTGAACACTTGTAGGAGCAAAACAATTAGAGATAAAATTGTATGATCCACCAAGGAATATCTATTTTATAAGACGGACCAGGGTATGAATAACCATGCTTCTGGTGCATTAGTTGGCAGCCTTGCAAGATTTCCTTGTTGTCATTATTCCCCATCCATACTTAAGGGGGCACCACTTCCCTACTAGGAATCATCTAGAACACTGGTTTTCAAACCTGTCCTCAGGCCTCTCTAACAGGGCAGATTTTCAGGATTACCGTGGGTGGGAGCAGGTAAAATAACAATGTTTACTAATTAGCTGATTATTTCACCTGTGATCTAGTTCAGATTTCTTCAAAATCAGGCCTGTTAGGGAGGCCTGAGAACAGGTTTGAAAACCAGTGACTTAGAATTATGAATTTAATTAACTTTTGAAATAAAAACAGATTGGGCTCCATTTATCAAGTTGCGAAGGTAGCTTTGGAGCCCCAGCGTTTCAGGCAGCAGAAATAGTTCAGTATGTGAAACTTTGCAATAAAAGTTTGAAAGGGTTGGTTAACCCTCTACATCACAAACTGGTGATAGAAAGGGTTAACCCACCTTTAAACTATAACACCAGGTTTATGCGGCTTTGCAAAGAAAAAACATCTTTAAAAAAGAAAACCTCTAGTGAATTATTATATAAAACAACCTTATTAGGAGAAGAATTTCATATTATTCTTTAAAGAACCCCTACTGCTGCAAGTATCAATGAATAACCTCTTGTCCTTTGTGCAAGACTACTGATAAACAGGACAGTTGATGATGATTGCTTATATGGGCCCTGTATAAATGTGTATAATGTAATCATACCCCCCTCAGAACCCCCTATTTTCCAATGTAAATAATTGCAACCTTTCCAGGCTTCCTTCATAATGCTACTCTTCCAATTCCCCTCATCAATTGTGTCACCCTCCTTTTCAGTTCTAAAATGTACTTCTTAAAAACTGGTGCCCATTCTTCCCATTGATTTATTAAAAGGTAAAATTATACTTTTATCACATGACAGTACCTCACTGGGCTTTACAACTGCTGACTGACATTGCATCTTAGTGCCATGCCTCATCTACAATAACTCATAAATCCACCTCATCTAATTATATCTCTAACTCATCCTGGTTAAGAGAATAAGTTGCATGTTTGTTTTTGCTGACAAAATGCATAGCTTTTTCTAAATTGAATCTCATCTCCCACTTAAAGGGACACTGAACCCAATTTTTTTCTTTCATGATTTAGACAGAGCATGCAATTTTAAGCAACTTTCTAATTTACTCCTATTATAAATTTTTCTTCGTTCTCTTCCTATCTTTATTTGAAAAAGAAGGCATCTAAGCTTTTTTTCTACGTTTAGAACTGTGGACAGCACTTTCTTATTGGTGGATGGATTCATCCACCAATCACCGACAACCCAGGTTGTTCACCAAAAATGGGCCGGCATCTAAACTTACATTCTTGCATTTCAAATAAAGATACTAAGAGAATAAAGAAAATTTGATAATAGGAGTAAATTAGAAAGTTGCTTAAAATTTCATGATCTATCTGAATCACAAAAGAAAAAATTTGGGTTCAGTGTCCCTTTAAGGGGAATTTTAATATTTCTATTCATAAGATCTTTAAATTCACTGGAATAATATATCAGAAAGGCCACATTCCCAACCCATCTAGTAGCAAATTACTTTCCAATAAGTAAGCCTTCTTGCAAAATTATCCAATACTAAAATGGGAGGGTTAAAAAAGTTAATCAGACAGGTAAAAACTTGTCTGCTCTTCCCCCACACACAACACAAACAAAAAGTAATGCTTCCTCTTACATACTGCCAGAATACTGGTACTCTTTATACATTAAAAGCACTTCACACATTCAGGTTTGATTTAAGCCTCTCCATTTGAAAAGTTGGGAACTGAATGTGGTCAGAAAAAACTGATAACTTGCTTTTTCTTCTCAATGTCACTTTGATTTGAACTAGTTTAAAAAAAGACTTCTTAACATGATAATATAAAATGAAATTAGAAAGATACGAAATTGTCCTGCTTATTAAAAAACCTTTATACAAAAATTACAAGTCAAAAATACACATACAAAATATACAGTTGGAAATAATCTGGCTACATAGCATGGCTTCAGTAGTTTTGCAGGGCTCTAGGAACACTGCCTTGTTTAAAATCTTTGTGCTTCTGTCATCATCTCACCAACCCATGGCATGTATGTAAGTGAATCATCTCTATTAGTAACAAGTAGTAAAAAAAAAAAGCACCAATGAATTTAATAGGTCATATGGATGGGTCAGTACCCATATAGTTGAAATACATACAAAAAATACCAAACACACACATATATACATACAAATATAATATATTTATAAAATGTTATTTATAAAATATTTTACCAGGAAGGATACATTGAGATTTCTCTCGTTTTCAAGTATGTCCTGTATAGTATGTCCTGTATGTCAAGTGTGTATATATATATAATGTGTGTGTGTGTATGTATATATATATATATATATATACACACACATGGAGTGCAGAATTATTAGGCAAGTTGTATTTTTGAGGATTAATTTTATTATTGAACAACAACCATGTTCTCAATGAACCCAAAAAACTCATTAATATCAAAGCTGAATAGTTTTGGAAGTAGTTTTTAGTTTGTTTTTAGTTATAGCTATTTTAGGGGGATATCTGTGTGTGCAGGTGACTATTACTGTGCATAATTATTAGGCAACTTAACAAAAAACAAATATATACCCATTTCAATTATTTATTTTTACCAGTGAAACCAATATAACATCTCAACATTCACAAATATACATTTCTGACATTCAAAAACAAAACAAAAACAAATCAGTGACCAATATAGCCACCTTTCTTTGCAAGGACACTCAAAAGCCTGCCATCCATGGATTCTGTCAGTGTTTTGATCTGTTCACCATCAACATTGCGTGCAGCAGCAACCACAGCCTCCCAGACACTGTTCAGAGAGGTGTACTGTTTTCCCTCCTTGTAAATCTCACATTTGATGATGGACCACAGGTTCTCAATGGGGTTCAGATCAGGTGAACAAGGAGGCCATGTCATTAGATTTTCTTCTTTTATACCCTTTCTTGCCAGCCACGCTGTGGAGTACTTGGACGCGTGTGATGGAGCATTGTCCTGCATGAAAATCATGTTTTTCTTGAAGGATGCAGACTTCTTCCTGTACCACTGCTTGAAGATGGTGTCTTCCAGAAACTGGCAGTAGGACTGGGAGTTGAGCTTGACTCCATCCTCAACCCGAAAAAGCCCCACAAACTCATCTTTGATGATACCAGCCCAAACCAGTACTCCACCTCCACCTTGCTGGCGTCCGAGTCGGACTGGAGCTCTCAGCCTTTTACCAATCCAGCCACGGGCCCATCCATCTGGCCCATCAAGACTCACTCTCATTTCATCAGTCCATAAAACCTTAGAAAAATCAGTCTTGAGATATTTCTTGGCCCAGTCTTGACGTTTCAGCTTGTGTGTCTTGTTCAGTGGTTTTCGTCTTTCAGCCTTTCTTACCTTGGCCATGTCTCTGAGTATTGCACACCTTGTGCTTTTGGGCACTCCAGTGATGTTGCAGCTCTGAAATATGGCCAAACTGGTGGCAAGTGGCATCTTGGCAGCTGCACGCTTGACTTTTCTCAGTTCATGGGCAGTTATTTTGCGCCTTGGTTTTTCCACAAGCTTCTTGCGACCCTGTTGACTATTTTGAATGAAACGCTTTATTGTTCGATGATCACGCTTCAGAAGCTTTGCAATTTTAAGAGTGCTGCATCCCTCTGCAAGATATCTCACTATTTTTGACTTTTCTGAGCTTGTCAAGTCCTTCTTTTGACCCATTTTGCCAAAGGAAAGGAAGTTGCCTAATAATTATGCACACCTGATATAGGGTGTTGATGTCATTAGACCACACCCCTTACCATTACAGAGATGCACATCACCTAATATGCTTAATTGGTAGTAGGCTTTTGAGCCTATATATACACACACTATAATATATATATATATATATATATATATATATATATATATATACACACACACACATATATATATATATATATATATATATATATATATATATATATATATATATATATATATATATATATACACACATATATATACATATACACACACACACACACACACTAGTCCTAAAGCCCGTTCACACGGGCCATTTTTTGCAGTAGCGGGCCCAATCTCTTTCCCATCTCTTTTGTTCTCTCCCCCTCTTTCTATCTATCCCCCCTCTCTATCTCTCTCCCCTCTATCTCGCGTGCGCGACCGCACCTGGCCACGCCCCCTTCAAATCGCACCGCAGATCAGGTAGGGACTCTAAGGCCAGGTGCGTTTGTCCTCGTGCTGTCTCTACTGCGCATGACAGCTTCGGACAATCACACTTGGCCTTTTATATTATAGGAGATTATATATATATATATATATATATATATATATATATATATATATATACATACTTACACACACACACACCTACATACATATACATATATATATATATATATATATATATATGTATGTGTGTGTGTGAGAAGATTGGTGTCAAGGCGCACTGTTCACATGAGAGAATGTACAAAGATATATCAATGTAAAAGACAGAGGAAGTTATACAAGTATTATAAAAGACTAACACATGATTGTAAAATTGTCTATAAGATGATCTAAAATTCAATCAATAAGGAATCTGATTGTATAGATAGATAAGTAGAATAAAAAGTAGCATAAACCTGTGTCAATTTATATATATATATACACACAACAGTACTCATGAGTTAACTGTTTTTTTATATATAATATGATATTTAAACCTAAACAGGTAATGAAGGATTGAGCATGAATCCAAAGTAATGTAAATCTATTTATCCCTATCTCCACATACACAAGATAGAAAAGATAATAATGATAATAGTAATAATATAAGGACAGTCCTTATAATAAAATGGCAGTCCTTAAAAGTAAGTATTCAGATGAGCCTTCTGGAAAACAGCTTCATTATATTTTACCTACCAAGTTGTTTTATTGTATGTGTTTGTATATTTAGTGATAATTCCTTTTGTTTTGTTTTTATTTTAAATGTATATACTACCATGACTCTAATTACAGGCTGTGCTAGTCATAATTTGCATACCTCTAGCTCATTGCATATTTTATCAACTTTATGTCTGCCATTATGTTAAGTTAGTTTAAGCAGCTATTGCCCAGTTATCTGTCTATTTGTTTAATGGTTTTATTTCACCCCTGGTATACCTCAGTCTCATTCTTATCTCTGTAATATTTTGTTGATGTGTTTTTTTTTCATTAACCTAATCTCTCCTTCAGCTTGATTTGAAACACATTCTCTCCCAAAACTCAGAGAAAATACACAGACTTTTCCACTCAGCTGCTTCAACTGCCCTGTAACTTACTACAGGTAGCCTTCTGGAAAACAGCTCTCTCTAATTCCATTCTCTCCCCCCCTCAAATACTCTCACTCAACCACAACCCTCATAACCTGAAACTTAGTTCATTCTCCCCTGTTACTGAGGAAGAAGTTTCGGCACTTATACTGCGCTCTCACCTCACTACCTATGCCCTTGACCCTATCCCCTCACAGCTACTCCCCTCCCTCTCTGCTACCCATACCCCTATACTAACACACATTTTCAACCTCTCCCTCAGCACTGGTACATTTCCCTCATCGATGAAACATGCACTGGTCACACCTATCCTCAAAAAACCTTCCCTTGATCCTACCTCCCCATCCAACTACAGCCCTATTTCCCTCCTCTTGCTTCAAAGCTTCTCAAAAAACTAGTATATGCACGCCTATCCCATTTCCTTAT